>NC_046973.1:4828274-4855774 GCF_009769545.1 Cyclopterus lumpus
ATTCAGCCCATTTGAATTATTAATCAAATATCCATTCAGTCTACTAAGGCTTATTATAAATTAGCATGCATTGAAATACATTCAATATAGACTGTCGTCATTTTAATAGCTGGTCATTGTATGCAAGTGTTGTCATTTCCGTGTTATGTTGAGAATTAAATGTAAAAAATTAAAAGAGAACTTCAATCTTTTTACCATGAAGTGGCAATTAAAAGTAAAAAAAACAGTGTTTATAGTGCCGTTAGTATATTTCTTTGGAGTCCATCTTATTCTTATTCTTATCTTGTGGAGGAATCCTGCTGCCATCAGCTGGTCAAACCTGCAAAGACACTCAGCCTCAAGTTCTCTGCTCTGGTAAATCCACATATTAAACCATCATTTTGTGTGCCATCTAAAACAATGCTGGGGCCGATTTCACACAATTATACTCACTCATCTGAGAGAGCAGTCCAAACCCAAACCCAAGAACGTACTTTAAGACCCATTCTCTGTAAATTGTCTAAAGATTGGATGATTGGACTTGAGTTAAAAAAATAAATAATTGGATGTCAAACTGTGATATTGGAATTATACGGCTCTATCTCACTTTTTAATAACGCAGAGTAACACACATTTTCATGAATGTTGAAAATTACTTTAGGCTTTTTTCAAAGACTCTTTGGTGGTTTAATATTTAAGAAGATAGAAAGCACATTACTATTTTTCTATCTGGCTCGCCAAATCTTCAATGAACAGTTTATTAGAGCTGCTGTGGACCCACTAGAGGGATCCTTATATTTCCAGGCTTAAAAGATTGAATTTATTATGACTCCTATTAAGTCTAAATCAACCCTTAACTGGTTTATATTCCAGATCAGATATTATATTGATGCCCCGAGGAGAAATTCAGATGTTACTGCGGTACAAGAAACAGTCTGAAGAGGGTAATGCGGTTTAAAATAATAAATAAAACAAAATATAAAAATTAAGTAAATTACATTCCAAAGCTATACATATTTTACAAAAAAAAACATATTTGTGGAAAATCTTCTTTCTGTAATCCAGGAAATAATGTGTTGGGAAGTGAAAGATTCAATAAACAAGTCAAAAGTGTTCAGTCGGACGGTCTGGGGTCAAGACGGATGCAGTTGCATCATGGGAGAGGTTCTCTGAGGAGGTATAGGCAAGGCAAGGCAAGTTTATTTATAGAGCACAATTCGTACACAAAGGCAATTCAAAGTGCTTTACAGCTACATAAAATTACAAAAAGGCAAATAAAATCATTCCATAAAAACATAAAAATAATAATATATTAATTATATTAAAAGCGAAGAGTGCATATAAAATACTTTCAGTTGTCAAATAGAACCGTTTTCAGCCTGGATTTAAACATTGTCAGAGTTGAGGCCTGTCTCACATATTCTGGAAGACTGTTCCAGATTTTAGCATAAAAGTGAAACGCAGCCTCCCCGTGTTTAGTCCTGACTCTGGACCAGCAGGAGACCACTCCCTGAGCTTCTCAGAGCCCGAGATGGTTCATATGGCTCTAACATGTCACACATGTACTTTGGTGCTAGACCATGAAGAGATTTGTACACAAGCAGAGCTGTTTTAAAGTCTAGGTATAGCATGCAGGCTCGGTCTAATAGCAAGAAGATCTCACAAAGTTTAACTTTAAATCAATTTAAAGGAATACCAAAACAGTTTCCCACGACAGCGGGCGACCTATAGTGAAGTCCTCCAGACATGGCATCTAAACGGGGGCCCGGGGCAGTAGGGCTTAGGAAGGACTTCTGGAGGTCAAACACTTGTCTCAACACGTTACCTTGACGGTAAACCGATATCAAACAGGCTGAAAAAAGTCAAGTTCTAGTAGGACGTTTTACAACACTCCTGAACTCCCTCAGCACAAAAGGTCAAGTGTCTCCCACAATGCAACACTCGCACAAATGAGACAAACTGCAGAGTTCAATGAGCAGATTTACCTCCTAAAACATAGTGCAAATAAAGCAGCAGGAGACCATGGGCACCTGCAGATACCCATTTATAAATATGTCTTGCTGCCCTATTAAGGGGAACTCTCAGGTAAACATGTCTTCACACACATATTCTATCATGTATTTGAAAAACCATAAAATACAGTATAACGTTTTTAAATTCTTATTTTGTGTGGGGAATCTTTTAAATGTACTTATGGCTTGCAAATGTTTAAAGATGAGATAAAGTGCTGCTAATGAATGAAATATAGTTATGTACTTCAGCAAAGCAAATCAACCCAGTCATTGATTTGCATCTGCATCTGTGAATCTAATAGATACATATGTTGCAGTTGAATGACTTACAAATAACTAGACTCCAACATTGGCCTAACTTGAATAGACTAGTCATAGACTAGTCATAATTATGCACGTTAATGATGATTTGACTAATTTAATGTGTTGCAACTCTCCACTTTGACCAAATGAGGGCAGCCGACACTCAGTATTATACACACATGAGTTGTACTGCCTGTAATTCAGTTTAATGACGCGGCATACAAACTTCCGCTATGAGCTTTAAAAAATAAAATAAACATATAACAAGTATACCGCTATTTAATCTTTGTATGTTAACGCAATTTGCAAAATGAAGAAGACGTGTACAGGCAGCGGGGATAGAAACTAATCATATAAAATCAGCAGCTAGAAAACGTAGTTTGTGCTCTTAAGTAAATCACAGTAGCGACAACAAAAATATTAAAGATGGAGAAAAAAGTCTCTCCGATCTTTCCAGACTTTTCTAGGCATGACTTTTAGATCTTTCCAGACTTTTCTAGGCATGACTTTTAGATCTTTCCAGACTTTTCCACCGACCGTTTTCCTGACGTCAGGTTACATCCGTCTCGTGGGCGGAGCCCGCGTGACACATCAGAAAAAAGACTCGATGAAAACAGACAGCTCGACGGGCAGCGGCGCTCACACGGCTGTCAGGAGGAAGACACCCATCGGGAGGAACCGGGAGTACTGGAGCTCGTTGCCTCCGACTATAAACACAACAGACCGACATTTTGGTGAGTGGAAATTGAATTACAGTTTAGATTAAACGTGAGCGAGTAACGCTACCGTTACGTTAACCAAGAGCTAGCGTAGTCAGCTAACGTTGAAAAACAACAGGTTACTGCTGAACAACACTCACGCTATCTGCTAGCATGTTTGTTACAATTAACAAGTGACAATGATGGCGGTTTGTGAGGCTTTGGTCACAGTAAGGAGTATGTATGTTGTCACGTTGGTTGGAGCTACGCTAATTGTTTAGCAAAAGATAATATTTCCTGTAGGCAGTTATGTAACCAAGCTAGCATGGCCTAGCTAGGTAGCAAGTTAGCAACCTCTTTGTAGGGATTCATAACAAAGTGTGTCCGTTTTTCGAAACTAAAATAACGTTTGAAATCCCCAAAACAGCTTCACCTCCAAGTACAAACATATTTCGTTGCTAACGTTATACAATAAGCCGTCTTGACACTATCCTATATAATAAATAACAAATGGCAATGCAGTTGCACAGCTAACGCCTCTTTAGCATACACAGACACCACCCAGTGTTCACAGAACGGAAGTCACCGAGACGGGCAATGAGTCGGTCCTGTGTGGAAAAACAAACTAAACCTTTTTCCATTCCTTCTCCTTCAGGTTGTTGAGATTTCAACGTTTGGCTCTCGAGGTGTTTCTGTGTGATGGAGCTTCCGGATTTGGGAGAGCACTGCTCCGAGAAAACCTGCAAACGTTTAGGTGAGTCCTGTTTGGGAAACGATGGCCCGTCTCGTTTATTCTTCTAAACTCAATTTGAACCTGACATTTAAAAAAAAAACCTTTCGTTGCAGATTTTCTTCCGATGCGATGTGATGCCTGTAAAGAGATTTTCTGCAAGGACCACATCGCCTATGCAACTCACAAATGCATGTCGTCCTACCAGAAGGTAATGTGACTGCAGCACAGAGCAATTTATGTACTATAATTACAATGTTATGTTTCTCATATCTACAGGCTATGAAATTAGGCATTATACGCTATTACTTTAGGTTGTTTTTATGAAGTAATATATATTTGTCTAATTAAATCCCACTTCCATTAACGTGATTGCTGTAAGCTTCATCCCCCAATTAAACCCATTGCCAACATAGACATATCTTGCTTATCTGTCCTTAATTGACTAACTTAATATTGTGAAAGGTCAGAGTTTACAGTAGTGGTGATGGTTACATATTCACAATTTTAGGTTCCGTATTCCTATGTTAGTCTTTTTAAAATGATTTTATTTATTGTTCCCATTAGGACATCCAGGTCCCAGTATGTCCTTTGTGTGACATCCCCATTCCCGTCAAGAGGGGAGAGATGCCCGACATTAAAGTCGGTGAACACATTGATCGGGATTGCAAATCGGACCCTGCGCAGAGAAAGAGAAAGGTTGATATAAAACAGAGACGTGTCACCTTTTTTAAAATTGCAAGTTTGAATCTAAGATTAATAGAATTTTTATAAATTTTTCTCCAGATCTTCACAAATAGATGTTCTAAAGGAGGCTGTAAGCAGAAGGAAATGATGCGAGTTACCTGTGACCAGTGTCATTCCAATTACTGTCTTAAGCACCGGCACCCACTTGACCATGATTGTAAGACTGATGGGAAACCTGTGTCCAAATCTGGGTGGGTACAGTCACGTTACATCTTCAGATAATGCTGTCGTTTCATTTGAATATTACATTAATTATTGCTGGCTTTTTGTTATGGTAGACATTCTGCTTTAATGAGGGCCCAAGGTGCTTCCTCCACCTCAACTTCATCATCATCATCATCAGGTTCAAGAAACTCAAGACCCTTTTCTAATGGCGTCAGTGCCAACAGCAGAGGACACAGCACTGGGTAAGCACTTTTACACATTTTAAAGCAATGCAGAGAAAATAGTCAGCCTAATCATTTTTCAAATTGACGCTGAAAAAATGCACTTCCCCCCCTCAGCACTACACAGCAGATTCCTACTTCCGTTTCAGCACAGAATGCGATGCCACCATCAGCATCATTTCAGGCCGGCATGGTATGGGCATTGTTTAATGCGACGTCACCCGATGAAATAATTCCCCAGACGCAAGGGAACTGAAATATGAAAACGATTGCGCTGTCTTTGCAGACGGAGGAGCAGGCTTTACAAAAGGCTCTGGAGATGTCTTTGGCTGATTCCAGACCAACAGTTCAGCCGGCCCTTACGTGAGTAAACTTCCATCAAAACCCAAATGCATCCCATCATCAACTCAACACCTAAAATGTCAGCATGCTGCTGCTGAGTGGAGTGTTTGTCTGACTGACCATCTTAAAACAGTGGAAGTGTATGTCAACAGGGAGGTGCAAGTGAATGAATCTAACTTAATAAAGGTTATGTAAATTGACTGATTTTGACAAGGAAATTAGAAAAAACGGATGGTTGTCATGCACCAAACACAAGTCAAATCCCAATAAATCATTATGTTCAACTTAATAAGGTTACAAGGTGTTTCTCAAGTAAAAGAAAAAGAGTAAGTAAAACACGATAATACATTCAAACAATACAATTAAAACCTTTTTTTTTAAATTATACAGAAGAAGACTCACACATTCTCTGTCAATAGAGAGCTTTGCATCAAGATTTACAACAGTAACTCACAGCTGATGTTCCGGATACCATCATATCATTATAAGGCTCCTTTTTGTCACTAGTTTCCGAGCTTTCTTGTTTGTGATCTGATTAAATGCTCCAGAACAGCTAATGTTGGGATTCTTGCATTGCACATCGTCGTCACTTGAATGTACTGTACAATTGAGGCAGCATTCTGAAATGTTCACAGGGCTCAACTGTGTTTGTTTTCACCGACTGGGATTCTTAGGTTCTCTTTGTTTGTGTCCCAGCCCTCAGGAGCAGGAGGACCAGGCTCTCGCTCAGGCGCTCGCTGCCAGTGAAGAAGAATTCAGACGTCAGCAGCAGAGACAACAGGTACCCGGAAAGCTTAGGCGTCGGTAGCATGCTCACAGAAACAGAGGTACACTGTTGTCATGGCAATCCATCTCCTTTAAACTTTCTTCATTGGCAGAAGACTGATTTGCCTTTCATGCATTTTTAATTAGTATATGAACTGTGTGGGTTTATTTTCTCTTTGTTTTAGGTGAGAGAGTCCAAATCGTCCAACTGCAGCCTTTCTTAATCTCGGAGCACCATTTGGACTTCAAGCTGTGCTACGTATCTACTAGAACCTGCACATCTGGAATATAGATATCCGGGATCAATGATTGTTCAATGAAGAAATCCTCTTGGAAGTTGCTCAGATATTACCGCCTTCTACAATATAAGCACATACCTTCTCAGCAGGATCTGTCATTTTTACTAATCCTTGGCTATGTACATATTTTATATGCTGATCATGAAACATTATATTACCATATATGAATATTGAATAAATTATTTCAAAGATGCATCCTGAACTGTGAATCACTTAATAGATTCAGACACACTCTGAGACTCAGACCTGTTATTTAGGCTAATCAGCAAGTCTGGAGTTGAGGTGGACAAGTCAAATGATTTATTCAGCAGGGTTTGTTTACCGTCAACTGCGCAGCATTTTCAGTCAGTTTCTGACTCATTTAACCGTCTTATGCAGCATTTGTGAGGGGATGACCACACGAAACAATACTGAACGGTTCATCCAGTAAACACCATCCTCATCACGATGAAGATCTCAGGACAAACATTGTAAATAGAGTATAAAGTGTAGCGAATAAGGTTTTTGATCCAATGCTCATACATTCTGGTGTCAAGTATTTTAGTAACCAGGTTTACCCATCTCTAAACTTATTTAATCAGAACCGTTGTAGACTCAGACACGGTAGCCTTGACACTTATAATGGATGACTGCTTATTGACATTCTAAAGTGTTCGGCAGGTAGATATAATTGTATTATATGTAGTTTGTTATTTACAGAGGATTAAATTAGGCCCATTGTTTGCAATACTGCTGCACTCATGCTACGGGCACATTGATTAAATAAAATTGTTTAATGAATTTAATCATTTGTCATTTCTGGCAAATATTCAACAATTTCTCGTACCAATTTGAAGATCTGCTTTACATTTTACATGATCATAACCTGAATAGTTTCAGACTGTTGATCGGACAAAACAAGCACTTTGATTATGGGAACAGTTGTGGCTATTTTCTTAACCACAGCTAAAAAGATTGATTAATTAAATAAGTACTGGTTGCAGTGAGCGTCACTCAGTTTGAACAGCAGAGGGCAGCAATACCCAAAGATATCATCTTTCACAGCTGGCTTGGATGCGTCCCTCAGCTGTTTGTTGGAAAAGACCTCTGCTATTCTTCTGCTTATTGTTCTTTCAGAGACTTCATGGCCATAAAATCAGTTGACTGCTTCTTTTGTTCCAATACTTTGTTTACATGATGAGAGACAGGGATGAGGTCCACTGAGGCTTCATGTGAACAACAAAGCCAGCAGTTGAAATGTTTTGTTGGAAAAGCAGTTGCCAGCAAAGTAGACCAAAATCCATTTACATAATGATATTTAATAAGCACAACTGAAGGGCGTACAGCTGCTGGATCCGACCTCGTCAATCAGCTGCACTTTGCGTGTGTCATAAAATACCCAAATTACCATCACGATGCCAGTTTCCGCGGTGATAACCATCATAAATACACTTTGTCGTTACACAGCGTCGCCGTCGATATCGTTAGGTGACATTTGGTTCTCTGTAAACAGTTCATTACAAGTATTAAATGTAAGCCGCACTATTGGACAACATTATGCCTTATGATCTGATCAAGTGCAGCATAGATTTGCATATTCAAGGAGGAAAGGAAACTAATGCAAGTATCCACATGAGATTTGGAGCTTCATTTTATTTACAAAGATATTTTTATCAACGATTGTGGAAGATTGTTCAACATTACAAACACTTTAAATGCACTTAGCATCTTATTACTTAGACTAAGTGAAGAGCACTTCAAGTTAAATGTAGGAGTTGAATTGTTTGCGTTTCCTTTGTAAGGATGCAGTCGTTTGGTGATAACAGGTTTCACAATTATTAAAAAAAACACATCTGCTGCCATCAGTATTATGCTGAGAAAGAAAGATTCTGGTTAAATAGCTGGTTATTGTGACATTACCGATGTTATTAAATTGGAATTGTGCCCTCTATGGCATGCAGGACGCTCAGGTTAGTCCAAATACTTAATATTAAGCAATTATTGACAGAAAAGCAGACAAATCCAACACACTGCGATTGTTGTAAAGGTAATTTCTCCGGGTGTAGAAAACATCGAGCCTCTGAAAACGTTTAAGAATACCGATGCTTTTATTCCAGCTGGTGATGAAGCTCCTTGAAGGACAAGCCTGCTGCACCTGATCCCCGCCACACATCAGCATCCACTAGCCGATGCAAACGAGCATCTTGTTAATCTTAAGTGAGGAGCGGCTACATGAGCTCCTTTGTGTCATTTCATTATGTTCAGTGCACTTCAAGGCTTTCTGGCTGACAGCTGGTTCATAATGAAAAAAGGAGAATTTGTTTTTTTCCTCCTGAATAAGCCACAAAGATTCTCTTATTGTGCGGAGACAAATAAATGGGCCCCTGGCTGGCCGTGACATGTGGCCATGACGCCAGAGGATGTTTTCACAGTTACTAGTTCCAACATGTGACTGTGTGCTGGCTGTGAATATCTTCACCACTTCTGTGAACACATACGATTCAAGTCAATTCAGTTTATTTTGTATAGCCCAATATCACAAATTACAAATTTGCCTCAGAGGGCTTTACAAACTGTACACAGACGACATTCCTGTCCCAGGACCTCACATCGGATCAGGAAAAAGTCCCCAAAAATAACCTTTCACAGGGAAAAAAGGGAAGAAACCTTCAGGAGAGCAACAGAGGAGGATCCCTCTCCCCGGATGGACAGATGCAATAGATGTCATGTGTACATTATAGAGTTACATAAACACATTACATGAATATGACAATGTATGAATGGAACTCCAATCAATGAAACAGAAGGAGGTAGAGAGGGGGGGGGGGGGGCGATCAGCAGGGCCAACGCAGGAGGCCGGCTCACCAGGCATCAGACACCTCCAGGTCCAATGGACCCTCTGAGACGTGAAGTCACAAAGACTCCGGGGAGGAAGCAGAGGTCTCAGAAATATCAGTTTGTAAATTCAAGTCAAGTGAAAAGTAAAAATAGCCGTAACACAGATGTATTATATCCACTTCCTCACTTTATTGTAGAAACTTCCCCAAAAAACATATTTATTTATTATTAGAAAACACACAAAAAAATTAATAAAATAAATTTAAAAAACACAACAATCAATAGCATCAGTAAGTAAAATCCCATGTCCTTATTTTTCCACGTCTCTATAAAAAACACACGCACGCACCAGTTGTCAGTGTCACAGGTGGCGACTTGTTTCCCAGCTGGAGATGTATGACCCCCTGCAGGGCTCAGGGGGGAAGAACACAGCGCTCCAACGTCCTGGTTATCACAAATGTCATTCCACATCACAGCAGGAGAACATGTGGACCAGAATGGGCCCCTGATGGCTCGGCGGTCGATGGAAAAGTTGTGCGTCGCAGAACAACAGCGGCAGGAACACTCTGGATCTGAATAAACCTTTTCAGCAAATCCACAACTAAGTGTTTTTTTTTCCTTCTTCACAGAATTGATTGCTATGGTAACGACAATGTGCGCTTGAAACAGATTCACTAATGCAGAGGGCTCATGTGAGGATGTCACTGCAAGCGGACCAGCTGGTGGGTGAATATGGAGGAACTCTTTTCAGCAGCACCATGGGCTCGCTCCTGGTCTGCATGGCACAAACGGGGCCATAAACCCCCACACAGCTGACACCCGTGGCATCCACAGACTTATCACTTGACACTGGTGGTTATTCATCATGTCCCCGCTGCTCTAGGGAAAACGACGCTGCAGTATTATCAGCAGCAACAAAGAAACAATAATAATAATAATAATAAATTTATATAGCACCTTTAAAAACAGGGTTTAGAAAGTGCTATACATAGAAGCAAGGCAAGACATAACACCAATACAAGTAAATATTTCAGAAAATACAGGAGGCAAAGGAGACAATGCCATATAGGCAATGAACACAAGGAATAGAAAAATACAAATACAAAATAAAGCAGAACAGACAAACTCAAATAGGGGAAACAAAGAACTGCATAAAAGGATGACATCACTTAAAAGCAGTTCTATAAAAATGATTTAAAAGAAGTTACTGATTCTGCATGCACAATACAATGCTTGTATTGTGCATGCAGCTCCACCATACCACATGCTATAGACACAAGTTCAAATGTGTACTGCTCTTATTCTAAAACCAAGAGTGCCATTCATGTCCTTGTATATTATTTCAAAAACAGGAAGCCAGAGGCTGACGGTAAGAGCTCTTAAAACTCAGTGCGTATGATTTTATAATTTTTCTAAGCTTGACACTCATTGGGCTGTGAAAGCGGAACAGACTCAAGTGTAATTCTTCTTCTTTTTTTTCCCCGAACTGTAAAATGTTCAGTCCTTGAACAGACGAGTGGTGTACAGGCCGAAATCAGGTCAGAGCACGGGACGCACAACAGCTAATGGCACACGCACACACGCGTACATTGTGCTCAAGTAATTGGGCTTTGAGGTTGGATTGATTGACTCATTATATACCTTTTCAGAAGATGAATAAAAGTGTTTTCCGATGACTAAAGGGAGCAGTGGTCGACAACAATGACCCCTCTTCTCAACACACTGCAGATTGTGGTTGACTGATTCACTACATTTGTTTGATCGTTTGATAGAAGAAACATTTTGCTCATCATATCGGCTCTGCATACATATCCATGGTAACCATAGTTTTAGCCATGATGAACAGCGTTTCATTTCAGTTTTTTTCTGGTTTTAATAATGAATCCAATTTTTGTTTTCAAGTGAACAGCTGAGGCTGTGGTGTGCTGGGTTGGAGCATTTCCCGTGTGTGTGTGAACATACAGGATATCATAATTATTATCATATCATATTATGACATTGTGTTCTTCTGTCTGAGTGCAAGGGCAGACTTCAAGGGCTCCAGTCTTTTGAGGGTTCACTATGTCCTCAGCAGTCTCAAAAGCTACTAAAAGCAAATCTGAGGCTGAGAAGTTGTGGTTTATCAAACAAAAATTAAATCAAATGTTTTCGACGAGTAGCTTAATATCCATAATATGATTGACATGCACAGTATTTTAGAAGTCGATGAAGGTGTTTGTCTGCTTTGCATCCAAATCAAAGTAAATTCTCCACCAAATCTCTTTAACTTTCCTGAGTTTGTTCCAGTCTGTTAATTAAGCAGAACCAATATTACGTTCATGGCACATGCGAGCGCCGTCCATCTTTTGTTTTGGTGATATTTAGTTTGAAGTGCACGTTTCCGAGGCTAATGAATGCTTCCTTGCGTTTGCTGGAGGATCGCCCATGAAGCCCAGCATTCTTTGTTCAGAATGGGTGCAACGTTAAAGAGAGGGGTCAAAACAAACTCCACCCGAATTGACAGCAGGCTTGTACAACCCACAAATCTCTATTAAAGTCCTTTTTAAAAGACACCGCCAACAAATCCATGAAGTCATGGCTTTAATGTCATTACATCACACTAACCACAGACCTGACAATACTCCCGTAATACAGTTTGTGCACCAATAATCCTGTGATTCTAATGGCCACTGGCGTCTCAACTCAATGATGCCATTTCTCCTGCTCCACCGCTCAGTCAGATTGCCCTGGAGAGAGAACAATGTGGGTGAACATACCTCTAAACTTTCAGATGCCAAATTCTAGAGATATTGTCAACTTCAGGCTCTCAAAGGAGAAAAAAAAGCAAAAAGCCCTTTGAAGAAGATGCCTGCTAACAGAGGCTCTGCTCAGCCTCACATGTGCCTCTCTTTATGTAACTCTGTATAAGAACCCTAGTGGAATCTCACCCAGGAGAAATCTGTCAAAGTCAACATAAAGAGCACTGCACTCACGACATCATCTGAGTTGGTTTCTATGACAACCAGGGGGTAATCATACATATTTAACTATTTAGTGACCCATAGCGTCATTTTGCAATGCATACATTTCAGTCTGTATAATCAAACCTCATTATTGTTATAAACCAAAGTGAAGGGCAAATTAAAAAATTGACCTGATGATTGCGCTAGAGGTAAACAAAGAGGATCACCAAAAGTTGTTACAATTCATCCTGGGGGAAACCACCGACATTTTTAGGATCCATCTCCTGGGCAACATGAACGTCTGTACAATACAACTCATTCAGTGGTTGTTGAGATATTTCACTCTGGACCAACATATATCAGATATGATGTTCAACTTTAGACAATGAGCCTTAATGTTTATGACATCTCTCCCACAGTCATTTCTTTTCATTAACAATTAGCTCAATATGAGCGTGTACTCTGTTCTTTGTAATCACAGAACTTGTGGAGGATGACTTACGCTATTCACACACCTCCATTTAAACTACTAGCCGCCAAGGTTACTCGGTTGAATCATTCAAACTATTCATGATTACTCTTCTTTTACTCTTCTTTTTTTTCTTCATAAAAAATCCTTGAAAGTGGTGCATTTGTATAACAATAATCACATCATGCAGCATGACGAAGATGGCATATTGACCTCCGCAGAGACACACCAGGTATAGAGAAATGAAATGCCAGTTTGAGTGTAGACAAAAAAAATCTGTGCTGACGCGTAAGTTAGTTCAGTTTGTCTTTTCCCGTACTGAACACATTACCTCTTCTGCTTTGTGTGCATACCAAAAAGCCACACTAGCTTCTCCGAGGCATACTACTTAGTGGTGGAAAGTATTAACTCAAATGTTATCCTAAAGTACAATTGTTGAGCTACTTGAACGTATATCTTGACATCTTTTTTTTTGCCTTTCAAATCAAAAAGATTGTTTATCAGCACAACTGAACTAAATGAATATGTGCACTGTGGCTCAGTGGTAGAGCGGGTCGTCCTTCAAACACCCGCCGGTTCAATCCATGTCGATGTGTCCTTGGGCAAGACACTTAGCCCCAAATTGCTCCCATATGGATGGGTATGAATGGATGAATGTCATGTATGTGAAAGCACTTTGAGTGGTCAGAAGACTTAGAAAGCGCTATACACCAATCCATTTTCCTTTTTTTGTATATGGTAATTCTCCACCACTAAATTAATAGATTAAGCTCTTGAGCCATACTGGATAACGTTAGCAACACATAACAGTAAACACAGCAAGAACAGCCTATGATTGGTCAATTCGGTTTTCTTTAGGGCCATTTTATCCAACGGCTTCCAAACAGGGTTTTCTTTGCAGGATGGGGGGGAGTTCATTTTTAATATCAAATATATATATATTATTAGCTCAATATACAGTTCGAGTTTGGAGTACCAGCCATTATAAATAAGTTAAACACCACACAATAATAAGAGGAGAGATATTTAGAATTTTTTTAAATGAATTAGTGATGTAAAAATCTAAACTGGTTATGTAGAAACTGCAGATGATCACAACTAATGACGTTTTGTAACTTAAGTTTGGGAACCAAAAGCACACCTCCTTTCCCAAAGCCATTTCCTGTGCAAGCCTAAATGTGTGACTAACCCTCTCTCCTCTGTCTCCTTTGTCTCCTTTGTCCTTTTCTCCCTTTTCTCCCTTTTCTCCCAGTCTCTCTTTCAGCCCAGGAACCACTGGACACCTGGGTTTTTGCAAGCCTAAAAATAAATAAATGTCAACCCAATATTATTCATCCCAAATGGTGTGGCCTTTGTGCAAATGCAGCGTTGGAATACGATGACCTTGCATCGGTAATGCTGCAAGTCAGGAGTAATCGTTGACCACAGGGAGATTGAAAACATAACAAGGTATGTTTCAGATAAGACAGCAATGAGGAAACCTATAAATGTGTGTTATATCACCATCTTATTTAAAAGGGAGTAAAAGTGGTGAGTAAACCCTCTTTTAAAAAGTACAATTCCCCCCCCCCAACAACTGTCAATAGCTATTTATTTATTTTTTATTGCATTTTACCATTAATAAAAATTGATTACTATTTAAATAGCTTCGTAATTGTATATATTGTATAAAATATTATGAATAAATCTTGCAGTCTTGGCAGATACTTTTCTCTCCGTCTGTTTTTTTAACTGCTAATTGTATAATTAAATGAATATGTGAGTTAGCTGGGTTGTAGTTTGTAGTTGTTTCAGTTTAACAGGAAGTTAAAGGCCCATTGTGATCCAGGTACTCGTAGATAATGGTAAAAGATAAAGTAGGTCACATCACAGCGGCGTCAGCAGGATGCAGGTTTTCTTTTTTTTAACTTTCAAAATCATATGTATATTTCATGTATTATTATGCATCTTTGCAACCGCAGGGTGTCACTGGAGGAGTTTTCACATTTGCACACCCTGATGACACTCCCTCTGTTGTGGAAGCTGGGGCCGAGAGAGAGAGAGACAGAGAGAGAGAGAGAGATAGATGGATCATGAGCCCAGAGGTAAAAGTTACTCATTCATGCATCTGTGTGAAAAATATTCATATTTAAAATGATGCATCAGAGGTATTTTTTTCTTTCTCACTTAATTCTTTTAAGTACAATTAACTGACATGACGTCTGTGCTTTTACTTTGTAATGGGGCATTTTCAAATAGTTCCATTGGTACTTTGACTGAAGTAAAAGATCCAAGGACTTCTTCCACCAAATGGAGCCAACTGGTCCACCGTTTCACTGGAGTTTAATGTAAACACTCTGGTGATCATGTGTGCAAGTGAGGTTGACATTTCACCTCAGAAGCACACCTCTAATTTCCTGCTGCTTCCTGTTGATCTTCTGCACTGAGAGCGGACCAACTGAGGAAGATTCACGTGCAGAATATAAACCAGTCACTCACAATGTAATGATTGATTTCGACTGTACAACGTCCAGACTTATTAATTACGTCTGCTCAACGTAATTAAGTTGAGAACACAGAATTCTCTCGCAGACGTTGCATCTTGAAGTTAATGATTACATCAGTATTTTTATCACACTTTTATTACAAGAGCAATCACTGTCGACACGGAGGGCGTTAACCACGGGCACATTTCATTCTGCTTTTTGCGGCTCAGAAACAGTGTCGCCTCGTGTCGCCGGCACACTGCAGAATATCGTCTGATAGCGCCTCTCTGAAAACGATGATCAGTTTAAGATATAATGAATAACATGTTTGTAAAACATGAAGACAGGGTGTCATGTCGCACCATCTTCCTTCGTGCTGAAAATGATGTGAAGTGGAAACAACTTGTCACATGCCTGAATTCATCAGGGGGTCTGGATTTGATTTGATTATGGTTGGCAAACAGTAAAAGAATGGCTCCTCTTCAGAGACCGTCGACAGAGACTTCTTCTTTCAGGTTTGAGCGAGCGGAAGAAAGATTGTTTTTAATCAGTTTGGCCCCGAAGCTGCTTTTTAATAATCCACCAATTCACTACATTCCTATGCATACCGCTTTGTAAAATGCTACTCCTTCTGTTCTGGGCGGAAATCAATGCTGTGTGTTTTTTGCCCTCTTTTCAATCTGCCGTTGCCATGGAAACGCTCACATGAAAACAACACCCAGAGGAATTTCTGAATGTTAATTTTCCTTACACCGAGACCAGCATTCACCAATGTCCAATTGAGAGGAATTTCAGAATTGCCATGTCATTGTCAATTATTGTAGAAACAAGGCAAAAATATTAAAAAACCTGTAAGTGCAATAAGACGTATTGTAAAGTAATGGATAAAAAAGCCTGCAGGTTGTTTCTCCGGCTGGACACGATGCTCCGTCCTGCCGTGGTGTGTGACCCGATGTCGTGCCGTTCGTTGATGGATGCCCGCTGACAGCAGCTCGGACCACATGTCAGAACCGGTGTTTGGAAACCATGCGGGAGGCGGCGACACATCAGACTGAAGGTTGGGAGGTCGCACCTCGAATCAGGATCCCAAGCCAACTGTTGGGTTTGATAAAAGGTTTTTTTCATCCTCCAGTGAAGATGATGCTTGAATGACTCATCTGTGTTTGCAATTGAACCAGTGAGTAAATAAACAAGCGGAAAGTCAGTATACTTCCAATAAAAGAAGCTTGGCCCCTTCTCTCCTTCTGGATCCATTATTAGAGGTGGCAGTAGCGCCAGATAGTTTGGTGTATGGGTGCCCGGAGGGACAATAATTGGGAACAGAGATTGTGTTAAAAAGATTGTAAAAAGAGCAGCACAAAGCACAAGGAACACACATCCGCAGGCGGACATTCTCAATAATATGAAGTACATATGAAGCTAAGTCTGCACATGCGTCAGGAGGAGTCCGATAAATATATACAAATATGCACTGCTTCAGGTACTGTTTATTCCCCCCCCCCCCACCTATCCCACCCGACTCATTGTTTCATGCATTTGTATCATTTTTATTTTGTATTTGTATTGTTCATGACTCACAGCACAATAATAGTTATTCATGTCAGCGTGAGTCTTTCTTGTCCCCTGCTACGCTTGAATAAACAAAATGTCAGCTGGACCCTTTACTGGTTCTTGTAACCTTTTCATTTTCCTCTGACATGCTGGAATTTTCATTCTGTGTTTGTTTTGGTATCGTTTTTTTGTTTGGATCCCCATTGGCTGCTGTATCTCTTATTCTCCCCATGCTATTTAAATACTAATAATACTAATAATCTAAAACAGGACACTATAATAGTAATATGTCAAGGGAGTGAATATTGCTCAATAATGGGGTCTTTGTGATTACATTATTCCTGGTAAAAAATAAAATAAATTCAGTAATCTGCTGTTAACATCCAGTCGAGACTTTCATGTATGAATTTATGATAACGTCTGTTGGCCAAGACTGTTCAATTATCACATAACTGTTTCTAATCCCTCCAAAGCTGTTCCCTGAACTATTATGCATTAATGTTCAGCTTGAGGTTGTTTTATTGACCCCATGGTCATTAATTAAGATGCACCTTGAACATCGCCTGAAGCACATCATTTGCTACCCAAACCGCGTATTCAGTCTCCCGCGTAAATATGAAAAGTAATTTTTAATAGTACCTGAAGCAATTAATCTGATCCTAAAAGTTAGACTTGTGGGTTAGTGAATAAATAACCTGCTGAGGAATTACAGCTACGATGCAACGCAGACCGTGGAGTATCTTTCTTGTGTCCCTCCTGAATTGATTAACTTAATTGGAATGCAGACTCACTGCATGCCGAGCTGTGGTGAAGATTAATGCAAATACGAAAGGCCACCGTCTCATTTTGAGACTTGGATTTGGATTTGTGTGATCAATGTTGTGTTGTGTTATTTGTCAAAAGAAAACCCTCCTGATGATGCACTGATTGTGAACAGATTGCCGGGCGCCGCAGCCTCCCTCCATCCATACCTCCGCTCTGCAGTGAAGAGTGAGTAATAAAATGAGTGTGGCGGAGGAGTCCTCACCAGGGGGAGAGAGGTTGGGTTGGAGAAGGGGGAAGGGGGCGGGGGGAGGCGGAGAAAGAGTAAGATATCAGCAACACGGGCAGATAGCGACGTACACAGGGAGAACAGAGGGAGCATGAGCGAGGAAGCAGGTCTGCTGGGAGTCTCGTTCTGGATCTGAGAGGAAGCTTCGGATGCTGTCCACCCATCATCAGCCGGGTAGGTGTATCATACTGCATCTGCCATGAGCTGCATGCTGATTCTGCCTGCTTGAGCAGAATGCAAAAATGCTGGAAGGAGCCTTTGAGATTCACATTCATGGCGCACAACCAGCGTCTTCTTTGGAATCATTTGATGACAAGATGCAGACGCGTTGAAGTTGCTCCGCCGATATCTAAAGTTATTAGTATTTTTTTTTTTAACATCTGTGTTAACACCTGCCTTTGTTATCACATGACTTATTCTAGCTGTGTTGCTGATTGATAAAGATGCACAAATATGGTGGCGTGATGATTACTGTTGTCTTATGTGTGACTGCTCATCATTTATTTGAATGCTGAAGACTCTCCTGAGGTAATGAAGAGGTTTTTCCCACAAAGTCTGGTTTCGGTTGAGCTACATCCCCATCATCTCCCTCCTCCTCCTCCTCCTCCTCCTCCTCTCCTCTCCTCTCCTCTCCTCTCCTCTCATCTCCTCTCCTCTCCTCTCCTCTCCTCCTCCTCCTTTCATTGAATGGTTTTGTTAAAACTCTAATCTTGCCCTCACGACAGTCGCACCGAGCTCAGCCGAAGGTCCCACACGCTTGGTTACCAGCTCTCAAAGCTCCTGTATGCCACTGTTTGCTCTGAACCCCCCTGAGACTTCGAAGTCCCCTGATATCCCACCGCAGTCGGATGCACTGATATCAACCCATATTATCTTTTCCATGAGGGAATAATGGGGAATGAGCCTCACCATGAAAGAGGCTGCTGAAGTCAAGCTACAAGGAACATTTCTCTGCAGCACCGACCGGCCGATTCTACCTCGACCCTCTTTATGAGGTTTAGAGGAACCCGGTCCTTCAATCTCCACTTTAGAGTGCCATTCATTTGCCTGTAATCAGTGCATCCTCATCATTTTGCTCTCAGTCCCGATTGTGATCATGCAGATAGATTGGCATCACACTCAAAAGGATGTTGAAAGTTTAATAATGTTTAATTGTAGGTTATAGTTATTGCTGAGATTGGAGTATGAAAGCCAGAGGAAGCTCTCAAATATTCTCACAATATATCAGTTGGTAATGGTCCGTATTTACAGAATATCAGTTCCTTGTGGGTTTTTTTTTCTTTGCTGTCATAAAAAGACAACACTTGTGTGATTGATTTCTTCATCATGAGATACAAATGAAATACAATCTAACAAGTTGCGTTGCTGCAGTCTGAGCTCCTCAGTGCTGCGATGACAATTCAGCCTGATGACTTTTTATAAATGATCGCATTTGTTCTGCCGCAGATATGTGATCGGGAATTACATAATGATGCATGTCTTTCATATAAAAAGCCAGTCTGTTAACTCAGATCAAGCTACATTCTTGCTTTAGGGTGATTCCATGATAAATTGATTTTTAGTCAGATTTATTATGGTCGTGGCCTTATCTTGGCATTTGGCATTATAAGTATGTGGGTTGTTTCCATTTTTATTCCCATGAAATTGCCGGTACAACATCAATTATGTGGAGTTAACCAAGAATATAACAGAGCTGGATCCACGTTCTGCCGCTCAATTTGGGTTTTGTTTCACACATGAAAAGGCTCGGGCAAAATTGACATTTCGAAATGAAGGCCACCATTTGAAGGTGTTTTTTATATTCAGGAGCTGCGATGACTGAACAAGTGTAGCTTAGAAGTCTGAATGGCAGAAAAATGAGAATTCTATCGATTTTTCCCTCCAGAAATCAGCATTAAGAGATTAAAATAAGGTGCATCTGCTTCCAGCTGCCCATGGTTACCTCCAAAGTTTTTCAATAGCAGTTGTTATTGTAATTTCAGGTGTGCTCTTCACAACCTCAAAGAAATAATTGCAGTAATATAACATGAGAAAGTTTTAAAACACATATTAAGCCATTCTCTCGTTGATGAAGATGCTTTAATAACACAAAAGCAGCCTCTGTTCCCCTAGAAAGAAGTTGCATTGTGAATTAAGTTTTAAGGGAAACTTATTTGTTGTGGATTACGCTTGTTTTTGAGTCCAATTTCACAGTCATTTGAAGCCAAAAACATGATTTTGTTTTGCAAAACTCGCCATGTGTTTTAAAGTGCGACGCCGGGAGAATAAACGTCTCCCTCGCAACATAATTGAGAGTGCAGCTTAGTTGTATGGGAACCTAATGGACAGGGACAGGGACGCACACATGATCTTTAATATTCAGCGGCCTAAATGAAGGCAGCAAACTCAACAGGTGGAGAGGAGTGCAGGACTAATGAGGGACAGGTAATCAATCAAAAAGACCGGAAGTAAAACAAAAAAATGACACTCAGAACCATTAATTCTGATTATTCTGATTTACTATGTCACCCAATTCTTAACACACAGCACACTCACCAACCACACATGGTTTGTAGTCTCATCTGCTCTTTAAACTCGACATTTCATCCAGAATTGAACTCTTTGCTGGATTGGATGGGATGAAATAAAAATGTTTGGAGACAACTTGTGTGTGATTCTCTCCACTGAAGCTCTCGTCTTCTTCATCATCAAGAGCACCTCTTTACTCTCAAGCCTCAATTTTGAGCGCCTGCTTTTACAAAAACTGCAATACGTCAGAAAGCTATAATGTGACGCTCTGGTTAGAGATTGCAGTTATAAGTCACTGCTTACAGTG
This sequence comes from Cyclopterus lumpus, assembly GCF_009769545.1. Taxonomy (NCBI): domain Eukaryota; kingdom Metazoa; phylum Chordata; class Actinopteri; order Perciformes; family Cyclopteridae; genus Cyclopterus; species Cyclopterus lumpus. The sequence goes on from NC_046973.1 coordinate 4,848,646, forward strand.
AAAGGATGATGTGTTCTTTGGCCGAAAGCAAAGATCCCCCAGATGAGATGGACTCCTGCGCTTCTTCTTTTCAGAGAGTGAACTCAAGCAGAGGAAAGCACTCAGACAGCTCTGGGTTTAAGACACAATTTCTTGAATAAGAGAGGAGAGGTGGCCAATTGTTCAGCCCGCTTACCTGAAAATCCTCTTAGCTCATATTTCAAGCCAACAAATCTCCACGGATGTATTACATGGCTTAATGGCAGAAAAGCATACAATCTTTACTTTAAATGGGACCCTCTATTCTCACTGTGTCTCTGCGATGGCAAACCCTTAAAAAAAATGAATAAATCATACAAGCCATAGTGAATGTAGCATTACCATTTCAATTAGGCTGGCAACATCTCCATTTAGATTGACTTTGCAACCTTATTTTGATTTAAACAGTGTAAATATTTCCTAGACACATTGGACAATACGGCACCAGACAATTAAAAACAGCCTCTCACTCTCTTAATAATATGCGTGACATGCCTCCACTGGGGACTAATTGGATTAAGAAATCTTGTGGTGCATGCATGCTTGTCAACCTTTTTAATATAATTTTAAAAGTTGCACAGACTCATCATTAAACCACTTCTGAGAGAGCTCCTTTGTCGTCGTTTGAATATTAACGAGAAGTGCATGAGCCCTGTCTTCAAAGGGTCTGTATACGAGAGTAACCCTTCACTGCGCTCGCCCCCTGCTGCTACTTCGTCAAGCTTCAAGAGCTGCCATGGAGCCCACACTGTCACCCACACTGTCACTGACTGAACTCCATTGAACAAGTATTAAGTAAAAGTGGACCACTCCATCACCGGCGATCGAGACAGAAGACAATCAAATTCAGACATTCGCTATACATTCAGTATACCTTCAGTATCTAGCGTAGCATAGAAGTGCTAACGTACTCTGCTAGTGTTAGCTCTACACATTGGAAACATAACATTTTAAAAAAGGTATATCCTTCCAACTTCTCCGGGTAACGAGTATTGTTCCACAACGCTTAACCATGACCAGCTACAAATCCACAAAACCAGCCTGTGAAATTAGTGAAATCTGAAGCGATTGCTTTAAATGAGTACAGCCGGAGAGTTGTCGGACCCTGGTCAGAGCTAGCTGAAGCTACGCTTTGATTGGCCAGTCCGAATTTGAGGGCAGGACTTAGCAAAGAGTGCATTCACAGCCATTGCCTCCACACAGCTCTCATATGCAGCTAACAGCGCTAACAGTGGAAGCAAAGGGTGGCAGAGAAATATGTATATATCTGACAGACAGACAGCCAATATATTTGAAAAGAGCAAATGGTTGTTTGCTGCTATATTAATGCTCTGAATATATAATTCAGCACCTTTTAAAGGGCAATGGTGCTGTTTGTGAATGGAAATGTGATTGCCAGGATTTATCAAGTTTTTGAGAGAACAGAGCAAACCAGACCCCCTTTATTTTTTGTTGTTATTTTTTGTACTTGTTTTACATTTCTGTATATATATGTATTCTTTCTCTGGTGAAAAGACAAAAATAAAGTGTAAACATGTGATTGCACAACGGTACTGTCAGTTGCTGTGATTAAAGATTTCCACCCAGAAGACATATAGTAAAACAATCATAAGCTCTAAGACGGTGATTACGAATTGTAATCAGCGTGCATATTTTCTCTTTTCCTATTTCCTATTTCAGAAATGTCTGACTATGAGGATTTCAGCAGGCCAGGAGGGCTGGCAAATGTATCCGAAAGCTACCAGCTGAACCCGACCAGTGTGATTGTGTCGGTGGTCTTCTCCCTCATCTTCCTGCTGGGCACCATCGGCAACAGCCTGGTGCTCGCCGTGCTCCTGCGCAGCGGGCAGGTGGGGTACAACACCACCAATCTGTTCATACTCAACCTGAGCGTGGCCGACTTCTTCTTCATCATCTTCTGCGTTCCTTTCCAAGCCACCATCTACTCTCTGGAGGGCTGGGTGTTCGGCTCCTTCATGTGCAAAGTGGTCCACTTCCTCATCAACCTCACCATGTACGCCAGCAGCTTCACACTCGCCGCTGTCTCCGTGGACAGGTATGTTAATAATGATCCCATACGAGACAGTATTTAAATATGCACGAAAACAGACGACAACATATTATACACAAGAAATATATACAGTATATGTATATTTTTCAATCATATCCACCTACCCACCAGGATCATTTTTGACATTTGAAACATCCATACACACTTTTCAAATTACCTTGAAATAACAGGGGGTGATTGTTGCATTTCCCATGAAACCCCTTTCAACCAGTTTCAAAAGGTTGTTACTACTAGGGCTGCAACTACAGCAATGATTATTTCCATTATCAATTCTTTTGTTTGAAATATCTGTTTTGAAAATAATTGCAATTAACCAATTTATTGTTTAGTCTCTTTAAATGCAACAAAATCACATGTTCCCGGTGTTTGTCTGTTCGCTTGCTGGTTTCAATGTGTGTTACTACCTTTTGCAAGTATAGTCCCAGTGATGGTGTTTGTTTAATGAGAATCATTGAATATTGCTCAAACTGTCACTAAACTCTGACAGTGATGAGAAATGAATCCGACAAAAGACCATCTCCATGAATCAGTATGAACAATCTTTACACTTGACACTTTGTGTGAACAGTTCTGAACATCCAGAACAAAAAGACCCCGGAGATACACAGTGATATCAAAGACACCCCACAGAGATGCAGCATGTGTAATCAACAGCAGCAACAGCAGCATGTGTAATCAACCATCTCGCAGAGTAGGCGCTAAGCCGCCATTATAGCTGTCGGGTGGTCGGCTCACTCAATATGGACATAGTCGGTGTGCAGCTGCCCTCTGCTGAAGACACCCTTTGCTTATATTAACAATTTAGAGAGTTCAATAGATTGCCAGCGAGACGTTTCCTCCTCACGCAGTCTGGAAAAGAGAGGGGACCACCGGGTCGGGATGCTAATGATTTCCTCAGTTCCCTTGTAACCAGTTTTAAAAAAGGCAGCAGCTTACAGTTACACCTTCGACCAGGAATCCCCAGCAGGAATTAAATAAATCACAGTTCAGCCTGAATGAGCAGCATGGACACACACACACACACACACACACACACACACACACCTAGACACACACTTTTAATGGGAAATATTTGCTGCTCCAGTGAGCCGCCCCAAAGGCAGATCATATGTTTACAGTGATTTTATGCCAGATAAATATCCCATGTGAAAATGATTCAATATAAAACAAATCAGTTTGCCAATATAGCTTCTAATCATTGAGTTAATCTGCACGGATACTTGACTGGACTGAGGTAACGCAAGATAGTATATAATTTCTGCTTCCGACTCCTAAAAAAGTCGATTTCTAGATTTTGTTTATCCTCTTTGTTGAAACAAACATCTGTTGAAGCTGCAGTTACACATCACATAATTCAATTCAATTCAGTTTATTTTGTATAGCCCAATATCACAAATTACAAATTTGCCTCAGAGGGCTTTACAATCTGTACACATACGACATCCCTGTCCCAGGACCTCACATCGGATCAGGAAAAACTCCCCAAAAATAACTTTTGACAGGGAAAAAAGGGAAGAAACCTTCAGGAGAGCAACAGAGGAGGATCCCTCTCCTCTGATGGACAGAAGCAATAGATGTCATGTGTACAGAATGAACAGCATTACAGAGTTACATAAACACATTACATGAATATGACAATGTATGAATGGAACTCCAATCCATGAAACAGAAGGAGGTAGAGAGGAGGGGGGGCGGGGCGCATCAGCAGGGCCAATGCGGGAGGCCGGCTCACCAGGCATCAGACACCTCCAGGTCCAATGGACCCTCTGAGACGTGAAGTCACAAAGACTCCGGGGAGGAAGCAGAGTTAATAAGGTGCAATGGAGAGATGTAAATTCATCCATCAATAGAGAGAGAAGAGGAGATAGGTGCTCAGTGTATCCTAAAACATCCCCCAGCAGCCTATAAGCCTATATCAGCATGTCTAGGAGCATGGAGCAGGGCAAACCTGATTCAGCCCTAACTATAAGCACTATCAAACAGGAAAGTCTTAAGTCTATTCTTGAATGAGGTGACTGTGTCTGCCTCCCGGACTGAAAGTGGAAGCTGGTTCCATAAAAGAGGAGCTTGATAACTGAAGGCTCTTGCTCCCATCCTACTTTTTAGGACTCTAGGAACCACAAGTAGCCCCGCATTTAGTGAGCGCAGCTCTCTAGTGGGGCAATATGGTACTACAAGCTCCTTAAGATATGATGGTGCATCACCAATCAAGGCTTAGCATCCATCCAGCCATCATTCCATTATCAGTCGCTCATCTGGGTGGCAGCAGGCCGACCCAGGCTTCCCTCTCACCTATAACATTTTACAGCTCATCCCAAGACGTTACCAGGCCGGCTAGGAGATCATATAGCATGTTTGGGCAAAATCCAATATGATCACTCAGTGATACATTTGGGAAGAAAATAAGAAAATATGTAAATAGCATCTCAATGTGGTGAGTCAATATCTCATCTCATAACAGATGTTTTCCCGTCTGCTTTTCTACATTTTAATCTCTCAAAGCACTAAAAGCTTATTGTCAGTCACTAACAGACTGCTCATTGGCTCATGCTTTCATAAGTACCTGCAGTTGTCCAAGTCATCAAGCTTTTTTCTCTCATATTGAACGTGAAGTGTCTTTGGCCCCATTTCAGTCAGGTTTCAAAGACCAAAGGCTGATGATGCCTGTGACTCTCAAGAGCCAGCAGTGTCCTGTAAATGCAGACGTGGACGTCATGGATGTGCAGCTTTACCCAGAAATCCTTGCCATCCCTGGAGAGAACCCGCGCTCATAAAGCAGCATGTTGATTATGGCAAATATGGCTGTGCACGTTCAAAGAAGAACAAACCTCAACAGTCGTGTGTGAAAAGCAGCGTGCATGAAAACATCAGGCTCTTTCTTCGTGGCGGGATTTACTCCTTTGTCGCCGACCTGCTCGGCAACGTCAAGGCCCAGTCATGTTCTGTGCCGGTTTCACCAAGCGACGCATGTGCGATACGATCCTACTGAGAGACCTTTCTGTGGATATTACAGCAAACTTTGACATATTTCCCTGAGGTGTTTTCTATTCAATAAAACCCACAAACGGCTGAGTTGTGACTGATTATTATCCCACACCAGAGCCACGGTGCTCTTAACAGCGTGTATGGAGGTGGCAGCTTCCTTAGTGGATATTCCTTTCATATAATCAAACTAATGGGGGAGTAAAACCAAAAACCAAAATCAATTGTCACATCACATTTCAGTCACATTTCAGTCATAATAAGCCAGCAGAAGTTTTTACAGAAATGTTAATACTGGAATAAACTTTCAACTTTAAGTCTCAGCTTCATTTGTCCCAAATTAAATAATTTCTGAGAGCACACACCTCAAAATCTTATACTCTTTTTATTGATTGATAGAAAATTGGATTTTTAGTGTCTTGTTAAAGGATTTTGTGGCCCCCCCCCCCCCCTCTCTCCATCGACCTCTAGTCCAAACATTGAAACTGAACACATTGTACGTTTCCGTTGAATGTTGAAAAATATGATTCATGAATACATTTCATATCAGCCTCGCATCACTCTGACAGAAACGCACCACGCAACATAGTTCAAGTTGTTAAACGATTGGTACGGTTTAGTCAACAAAACTCCTTGGTTAAGGTAGAAAAAAAAGATCAACATTTGTTTTCTTATAAATTAATAACGAGCGCCCGAAGCAGACTTTTTTATGCCAGTTACGTAACAAGCATCAAAGTCATTGTGCACTTCTTGTTTCACTGGGCTGACTAAATAATAATTGATTACTAATCTAAAAAGAATTGTACTTTTTTAGCTTCTTTCATAATATTGGCAAAGTTATGTATACAGATTGTTTGTACCAAGTTTAGCCGTTAATATGAAGCTCTCTTTCAGCCTGTAAACATCACGTCCATGTGGTTTGGACCACGTGTCACCATGTTGTTTCTTCTCTCTGCGCAGGTATCTGGCCATCCGCTACCCGCTGCGCTCTAGAGAGCTGCGGACTCCGTGCAACGCGGTGGTTGCCATGGTGATCATCTGGGGCCTCTCTCTGGTCTTCGCCGGTCCCTACCTCAGCTACTACGACCTGATCGACTACGCCAACAGCACCGTGTGCATCCCCGGTTGGGAGGAGCAGAACCGGAAGGTGCTGGACACGTGCACCTTCCTGTTCGGCTACGTCATCCCCGTGCTGATCGTGAGCCTCTCGTACACCCGGACCATCAAGTACCTGTGGACGGCCGTCGACCCTCTGGACGGCATGTCGGAGTCCAAGAGGGCCAAGCGCAAAGTTACCAAGATGATCATCATCGTCACGGTGCTCTTCTGCATCTGCTGGCTGCCGTACCACGTGGTGATCCTGTGCTACCTGTACGGAGACTTCCCTTTCAATCAGACCACGTACGCCTTCCGGCTCCTCTCTCACTGCATGGCCTACGCCAACTCGTGCGTCAACCCCATCGTGTACGCGCTGGTGTCCAAGCACTTTCGCAAAGGCTTCAAGAAAGTGTTCAGCTGCATCCTCAGTAAAAACGGGAGAAATAAGGTGCACGTGGTCCACGTGGCCAACACGGTGCCCGGGTTTGAAGCCGGATCCACGGAGGTGTCGCAGATGCACGAGGAGAACGCGCGACAGAACGAGTGCGAAATGATAAACAGGCGTATCGGAGAGCCGAGGGAAGCCACGGTGACGCTGAATTTGCCTTTTCAACGGCAGACTTGACGAACGATTCAGAGAATGCTCACGGGCTCGTTATACGGGCCTCGTGGGAAGGAATCCTCCTCATGGCGGTCACCGCTTTTGCTGGCGAGAAAGGAGCAGAGATCGAATGAAACATATTCACGCAGATGAATAAGAATAGCGTTGATACAGTGAGTCAAAATATGTGTTTTCTTTCATCGTCTTTGTCAGATATGTACTCCCGTAACGTTCCACTGACAGGCAGAAAAGGTTTGCTCGTATTTACGAAGAACGAACACGTCTCTGTTTCCACCATTTGCCTTAACTGTGTTGCCTGAAGCTTGGGATGTATTCAAAGGTCCAGTGTGTGGGATTGT